>NC_057812.1:661701650-661718211 GCF_018294505.1 Triticum aestivum
CCGCGGAGATCGGCGGTGGCTTCCGTGCCCCGATCCAGAATGGATCGGGTGGCAGGGAGAGGGAGAGGGCAAATGAGTGGGGGAGTGGGGGTAGTGGGTGGAGGTTACGGGTTAGGGTTCCCCCGGAGTGGGGATATGGAGGTGGGGAGTGGGGCGCCGGCTGGGCCGAGGCCCAGCGAGAGGGGGGCTTTTAATTTCTTCTCTCCCCCTTTTCTTTTCATTTCATTTTTTTAATAAACAGAGACGTGTAGGAAATAATGGGCATGCTATTTACTTAGGAAAAATATAGGAAGTGCCCCTTTTATTCCATGGTGATCTTAGACAGTGCCACAAATAATTTGGAGACCAAGAGAATTCATTCGATATTTTTCATAAATAGGATAGCATTTTAAAATGCGGAATTGGCGCTGTTATCATTGCTAAAGCCCATCTTTGGGAAAAAGTGATGTTGTGTTCCTTAACAAATAATTGTTATGGAATTTTTGACAAATGATGAACATATTTCCAACAACTTTTGGGCAACTTCAAACTTCTCTTGAATTTGATTTGACTGGAATTTCCAAATGGGTATTGAACATAGGTGATTAAGAACTGTTTGGAAAATGATTAGTTTAATCATAGAGGGTTACTGTAGCATGACACCGGGGGTGTTACAAATCTCCTCCACTACAAGAAATCTCGTCCCGAGATTTAAGTGGAGAAGTAAAGAGTAACTTCGTAGAACTGGCCCTTATAGGGTTAATTATCTGATGAATGATTCAGGGAATGAGGCAGAATTATCTCTCGAGTTGAAACTTAATAAAACATCGAGAGCAAAGTATGAAGGTACAATAGGAAGTTTCAAGCGGATGGACAAACGATTGATACATGAGCCGAGTGTGAGAAAGGGGGTTCAGAGCACCAGGAATAGATCATCTCTCGGAAGGTGGCTCGTGACATGATATGAAGCCAAGCATGAGGAATAACCTTTAGAAACAGGGGGTACAGGAGAGTCAGGTTTCGATCCTGTGGAACTGTGGGTTATGGGCCCACCAGGTGGGTTAAAAAGTAGGAAGGGTGCTGACATCTTGTATGGTCATGATAGCAAGGCATGTCAGAGTGTAACCTGTCAGTTATGTCGGCCTCAACGTCGGTACCAAGGGCGAGGGTCGAGGAGAACCATTTTCCTGCTCGTTGAACGAGGCGGGCCATTAGGCAAAGTTCTCGTCCATCAGTGGCTACCGGAATGTCATCAACAATAGTAATAGGGTCTTACTGACAGAGTGATACAACGAGGTGTTTACATACGCAGGGAAAAATTATTGCTTACATAATATAGATCACAATATGGTTTAAACAAACCAATGGAAAGGAAAATGTAATCGCCAGATTAAACAGAACAATGGAAAGGAAAATGTGTTCAAACACATATTTCAGGGGTATATCCTTCCCAAGGACAAGCAGAGCAAGATATCCATGACAAGATGGAAGTATAAAACCATTTAGGTAAGGGGAAAGAAATTTCATGACATTACCCATACAACGGTGTTTGGATAACTGATAAAGAATATTTAGTATCGTGCTTCAAATGTTCTTATTGGAGATCGGATTACCACAGACATGCTTCGAGATAGCATTGACATGGTTTCAAGCAAAGGTCAGACTCTGGATACACCAAGGATCTATCGGAAACGACTTAGAAAATAAGTCATGCAATTTTAGCAGGGAAAAGATGAGGGTGTGGCCGACGGGCTCAGCCACAATCCATCGACAGCCGAATAGGATGTATTTCCAAAATTATATGAACAAGTTTGTGTTGGGGAAGGTAAGAATGTTGTCGATGATAACATAAATCATCGAGGGGAAGGGTTGTATTTCTCACCATGAATTCGATTGATATCTTGGAAAAGATCAGAATGTTGATGATGATCAAGACACATTTGTCAAGAGATTTCATGAAGATGTAATCGATCGGCGATGACATCCAGTCGAAAGAATGATGTAGCGAAAGGTTATTGGAGCCACGGGTATGACACAAACTCGAAATCAAGCTTGATGTTCAAGGCGAAATGATATGACGAGGAAGATCGACGTAGGCTTAGCTCATCGTCAAAAATTGTGCTCCGGGAAGAAGGACCAGGTAGCACAGTTAAAATTTAGCATGATAATGATATATCCAATCAAGCTAGGAATGACTTGAAGGATTATTAAACTCGTAAGCAACAAAAATTACTTAGAGTTATAGAATCGGAGTGTGGAACCGATTCACTTATCGGCGTTCTCGAGTGACTAACAACTCAAAACCCGGGGAATCCTGAAATCGACGAGAAGCAATACCAGATGAAGACTCATAGGAAGCAACATGGTTCTTTATTATTCTCGAGATACCGGAGGGCAATACTCGAAGGAAGATCAAAATAGAGGTTGCGGAGATGCATTGATCTGTAGAAGACACGTGCTTTAACTTGTTCGAGAAATGGAATCAAAGAAAAACAATCATGGTCGGAACCACGGTTGCAAAGGACCAAGCATAGATACAAGATGAAGTTATAACAAGGGGAATAATATTATTACAAGAAGCTTCATGATAAGTTCCACATCGGGCCCATGGGCATGAACACAGAGTTCAAGGTTGACTCCCACTTCTACAATGCATAACCTTTCATTTTACTTCTCGCTCTTGATGAAGCTGTAGTATTGAAATTTTATCTGACGAAAAGCCAGTAGAGTATAACCCGCATAACTTTTGAGTTCACACAGATTAGGGAAGGCATAGGTTCAACCCATCGGGGCATCTTAGGAACCTATATCATAAATTTCAAGAATAAATAACACAAGCTCGGTAGTAGAGCATGCTTGAGAAAGCGGAGGATACAATTTACCAAAAGCATTATGTATCCAAGGAAATGCTCACAAGCTTATTGAATATGAAGGACGTTGTCGGATAAAATCCGAAAAAGGGGTCTGGTGGTCCACAAGGGATATGATGTGAGCATCAATATTCAACCAGAGGAAGAAAGAATGCAAGGAGATCAGATTATAGAAACAACTGACTAACTCAAGGCTCAATTGCAAGAGGGATTATGAATTCCAAGACAAGGGATCCGAAGAAATGCTCTGATTAAGGATGGATAGGTAGAATAGCCTTAGGGGTACAATCGATGGCGATTTGATTGATCGAGATTCAGCACATGTTAAAATGATTTCTAAGCCGGAAGGATGAATTCTAGGATCTGATTGAGGATTGCGAGCATTCGCAACATATTGTATCGACGGACTCAAAATGATAATGACAAAGCCTGACAATAATATTACTAGACTTATCGTATTAACCATAATGCAAGCAAGCAAGAAATTCAAGAACAATAGGCTGTTGAGGATTTTCACAAGAACGAATGGTATTACGAAGACTTTAGAGAAGTACAAGAATCAGCTGAGGATGATCGGATACTCGATAGGTGCAAAAAGTTATCCGTAGGGGTATTCAGATGACAAGGAACTACAAGGCAGTAAGCTCAAAGGATTCTCGGAAAAAGGAGAGCAGTTCAGGGCATCTTGTAATAAAAAGATCAATGGGATAGAATGTAAGATTGGTAAGTGTGTGTAGTTATCCATAAGGATATTTCAGTGGTAAGGAATTGCAAAGGCAACAGGCACAAAGTCTCGAGAGAATATCGTAGAGTATCTTCAGAATCTTGTGATGCAGCAGGCGATCATCTGAAATAAGGGGCTCTCCGGGCGGATGTGATCACGAGATCCTAATGTTCGAGTTAGTAAAACCATTTAACCCGAATAGAAGAGAGATCGGAGTCCCAGAGTATAGACGAGGAATAAAAGATCCTAATACCACCCAAATGGCAACGTGGGCCCGTAAGACACACAACCATGTTAGTAAAAGTTTTGGTAGTGACTAGACTCAACTTCGGCCAAGGAGTTGGAAAGGGGAATCCTACAGGCAGTCGGCTCTGATACCAACTTGTGACGCCCCCAATTTGACCGTACACTAATAATACACGCAAATGTGTACGATCAAGATCAAGGACTCACGGGAAGATATCACAACACAACTCTAGACACAAATTAAAATAATACAAGCTTTATATTACAAGCCAGGGGCCTCGAGGGCTCGAATACATAAGCTCGAATACACAAGAGTCAGCGGAAGCAACAATATCTGAGTATAGACATAAGTTAAACAAGTTTGCCTTAAGAAGGCTAGCACAAAATCAACAACGGTCGAAAAGGCAAGGCCTCCTGCTTGGGAGCCTCCTAACTACTCCAAGTCGTCAGCGGCCGTCACGTAGTAGTAGGCACCCTCGGGGTAGCAGTAGTCATAAGTGGTGTCATCTGGCTCCTGAGATCTGTCATCTGGTCGCAACAATCAGGTATGGGGAAAAAGAGGTAGCAAAGCAGCCGTGAGTACTCATTGAAAGTACTCACAAGACTTACATCAGATCTAAACTAAGTATGCATATGTATCAAAGGAAATGGGCTGTATCTATGGACTAAACTGCAGAATGCCAGAATAGAGGAAAGGCTTAGTCCTATCGATGACTAGCATCTTCTGGAAACCACCATCTTGCAGCAACAGGAGGGAGTAGAGTAGCATAAAGTAAAGTAGCAGTAGTGTTATCAACCTCGGCCAGAGATCCTTTCTCGACTCCCTGCGAGAAAGCAATCCCAGAGCCATACTATCCATTTCTCATCCACAATTCATTTCTCATGCACAATTCATTTCTCATCACAAGTATCCGGTTCTAGTTGTATCGATCGGGATACAACTCCAAGTGTCCGTTACCATAGGACAGGCTATCGATAGATGTTTTCTTCCCTGCAGGGGTGCACCAACTTACCCACCACGCTCGATTAACTCCGGCCGGACACACTTTCCTGGGTCATGCCCGGCCTCGGCCAAACAATACGCCACAACCCGACCTAGGATTAATAGAGAGGTCAACACGCCGGACTAGACCTATGCCCCCAGGGGTCATGGGCCATCTCCCCGAGAACTCATGCACGTTGTGTACACAGCCGGTGAGCAGACCTAGCTACCTCCTTCAACAAGGCAGGAGCTTACGCAGTCCAACCCGGCGCACGTCGCTCAGTCGCTGACGTCTATTAAGCTTCGGCTGATGCATACGACGCAGAACGCCCATACTATGCCCACATGATGGTTAGTGCTATCAGGCCAGAGGCCCCTCGGATCAAATATCCAAATCGTAGTGGATTAGGAGCACGCGGTAACAAGCAGAGACTCACGATTGATGTGACCCTGTCACCCTGTCTCGAGTACTTGCGGCATGTAGCGACCAGACCTCAAACAGTCTGATCTCTGTGCTCCGGTGTCATCCCTGGATCAGTAATGCTGACACCACACAGTACTCGGAGGATTTATAGCAGAGTAGCAATCACACACTTATTACATCGAGTGTCTCCATAGAGAACTTATTACAATAAATATGGCTTAAGGCCATCTAATAACGATAACAGTGGAAGGCTTGGAAGATAAGTGAGTCCATCAACTCCAACGGCATCACTGAGTATAGAACCACGACCTAAAAACTCCTTAACCGTCGTCTGAGAAGTCTGCAACATTAACGTTGCAGCCCGAAACGGGTCAGCATATGGAATATGCTGGCAAGGTAACACATAGAGAGTAATGGAATGAAACAGCTATACTATATGCATATTTGGCTGGTGGAAAGCTCTATGGTTACAGTTTTGCATAAAGCCAATTTTTCCCTACTTCAAAGGAATAAAATTTTATTACTATCATGGTGGTTGTTAAACATTGAGAATGGTTGACAGCATTCTCAATCCCAATTAGGCATCATCATTAAACATAACCCAACAAAATTAATTTAGAGTAACATGTTGAGATTCACATGAAAATCCAAGTACTAGATACTCAAGATATCCATAATCGGGGACACGGCTAACCATGATTAGTTTATTACACTCTGCAGAGGTTTGTGCACTTTTCCCCACAAGACTTGATCGCCTCCGTTTGGTTTCTCGCACTACACGGTGTTTGAGAAACGGATGACCGAGACATAGTATTTCAGAAGTGCTAGCACCTTACGATGGGTAGACCGTACCACCTACATCCCCTACATCTGCTAGTCTACCACTGTAAGAGTTTGCACAACTTAGTCAACTATGCTAGAGCCCATAATAGCTTGTGGCTGCACACGGAAGTTTCTAGTATGAATAGTCTCACGATCCCTTTGAGCCTGAGTGGCAGTCCAAAAGAAAACAGGCAAGTCCTGGAATACACAGGTGCCTCAATCCACCCAGATGTGTGTTTAAGTTGCCACCTTAGATAAACCATTAATTAACAATCTCACATCTGTCATGGATTTCACTCACCCAATCCACGTCTACTAGCATAGCATGGCATAATAAGCAAACGTAGAAGTAACTCCCAAAGGTTTGATAATAAATAGGTAATAGGTACTACCTCATCTACTTCCCATCCCACAATTTAATTAGATCCTAATCATGCAATGTGTGAGGATTGATCTAATGCAATAAAACTGTGTAGTAGAAAAGGTATGATCAAAGTGTTACTTGCCTTGCTGTTGATCCGCCAAACCTAACGATTTGAAGTAACAGGCGGCGCACTCCGGGTACTCTATCGCAGACAAACAAACAAGCATACAATAAGTACTCATCTAATGCATAGGTAAAACTCAAATAAGAGATCTAACAAGAAGGTTCAACTTAAGAACTCCGGTTGGCAAAAAGAATCAAATCGAACGAAGCAACGAAAGACAAACGGCGAAAGAAAACAACTTCATTCTAGTAATCTGGATCTAGGGCATATTTTACAGTAGCAAAATCTTGTTTAAGTTGGTTAAACGGATAGAGGGTTTTGAGACGAAACTCTAGGAGCTTGAATCCCTTGATTCCGATAAACGAGCGAAAAGTTAAACTAAAACGAAAATCGGATCAGGAATCGCGATCAGAAAAATCGGGATTTAATATGAGAAAAAGAAAAACGACGAACGTCGAATTTTTTTTCTCCTTTTTTCGGCACGGAAAACGAGGCACGACGAACCTCTGCGGCAGAATCGTCGGCGGCGGCGGCGGCGGCTCCGGCGGTGCGCGCGGATCGAGGCGGGGCTGATGGGCTGGGGCGGCGCTATTTAAAGGCTACCCCCGGGCGGTGTCCCGCTCGGGTACGGCCCGAAGTCGGTTTGTTTTTTTTAATTATTCCGCCCGGAAGAAAAATAAAAATAAATACTAAACGGACTCCAAAAATTCCGAAATAAATTTTCTCGGGCTTCTAAACTCAAGCCGCACAAGGTGAACATTTATTTGGGCCCTAAATGCAATTTTGAAAACGCACATTTTTCCTAAATTCAAATAAAACACCGAAAAACTCCGAAATAAAATCTTATTTGATTTTTTTATTAAATCCTCAATATTTCTTTATTTTGGGAAGTCATTTTATTCCCTCTCTCATATTTTTGTAATAGAAATAATAGATGATAAAATAAATAAAATCAAATGATCCTATTCTCAAAATTTGAGAGAACTCAAAAATGAAAATAACAAAATCCCCAACTCTCTCTGTGGGTCATTGAGTTGCGTAGAATTTCTAGGATCAACCAAAATGCAAAATAAAATATGATATGCATGATGATCTAATGTATACCATTCCAAATTGAAAATTTGGGATGTTACAAACCTACCCCCCCTTAAGATGAATCTCGCCCTCGAGATTCGGGTTGGCTAGAAAATAGGTGAGGGTGGTCTTTGAGCAAATCTTCCTCTCGCTCCCAAGTGGCTTCATCCTCCGTGTGGTGGGTCCACTGAACTTTGCAAAACTTGATAACCTTGCTGCTAGTGACTCGACTGGCAAACTCGAGGATCTTAATTGGTTTCTCCTCGTACGTCAAATCGTTATCCAACTGAATAGTTTCCAATGGCACTGTGTCTCTCAACGGTATGTCAGCCATCTCCGCGTGACATTTCTTTAACTGAAAAACATGGAACACATCATGTACTCCTGACAATCCTTCGGGCAATTCCAACTTGTAGGCCACTTCTCCCATACGCTCCAAAACTCGATATGGTCCTACAAATCATGGTGCTAACTTCCCTTTAACTCCAAAACGCTTTGTTCCCCGAAGTGGAGATACTCGAAGATAAGCTCTGTCTCCGACTTCGTAAACTGTCTCCTTGCGTTTAGAATCCGCATAACTCTTCTGTCTGGACTGGGCTACCTTGAGCCTATCGCGAATCAACTTCACCTTCTGTTTAGACTCTTTAATCAAGTCAGGACCAAACAACTGGCAGTCTCCAACTTTGTCCCATGACAACGGTGTCTTGTACCTCCTTCTGTACAAGGCTTCGAAAGGGGCCATCTTTAAACTGGTTTGGTAACTGTTGTTGTAAGAGAACTCTGCATATGGCAAATTATCGTCCCAACTAGATCCGTAATCTAGCGCACAAGCTCTCAGCATATCCTCCAAAATCTGATTGACTCTCTCGGTCTGTCCATCTGTCTATGGATGAAAAGCTGTACTGAATTCTAGCCTGGTTCCCAAAGTTTTGTGCAACTGCTTCCAGAACTTTGAGGTAAACTGGGTTCCTCTATCCGATACGATACTCCTTGGAGCTCCATGCAGACATACGATCCTGGTCATGTATATCTTTGCCAACTTAGCACTGGTGTAAGTGGTCTTTACCGGGATGAAATGAGCTACTTTCGTCAATTGATCAACTACAACCCAAATCAAGTCATAGCCTGAACGAGTCCTGGGCAATCCCGTGATAAAATCCATGCCTAGCTTATCCCACTTCCATTCGGGTATCGGCAATGGTTGTAACAATCCTGCTGGCTTCTGATGCTCTGCCTTTACTCTCTGGCATACATCACAAACTGCTACATACTCCGCAATATCCTTCTTCATTCCGGTCCACCAGAAAATATCCCTCAAATCCAGATACATCTTGGTATTTCCTGGGTGAATTGAATACGGTGAGTCGTGTGCCTCTTGCAAAATCAACTTCCTGATCTCCGGGTCATTGGGCACATAAACACGGTCTTCAAACCATAGGGTGTCGTGCTCATCCTCACGGAATCCTTTAGCTTTTCCTTTGCTCAGTTTCTCCTTTATAGCGGCAATCTCTTTGTCAGCTTTCTGAGCTTCCCTGATTTTATCCATCAAGGTTGACTGAATCTCCAATGCTTCCACATAGCCTCTCGGAACTATTTCTAAACATAGTTCACGAAGATTTTTGGCTAACTCCCTTGGTATTCCTCCCGTCATTAATGTATTGACATGGCTCTTGCGACTTAATGTGTCAGCTACTACATTAGCCTTTCCGGGGTGATAATGCAATTTCATATCATAATCCTTGATAAGCTCCAACCATCTCCTTTGTCTGAGATTTAACTCCTTCTATGTGAAGATGTATTTCAAACTCTTATGATCCATGTACACCTCACAATGATTTCCAATGAGAAAATGTCTCCATGTCTTCAATGCATGCACTATGGCTGCTAACTCCAAATCATGCGTGGCATAATTCAACTCATGAGGCTTCAGTTGTCTTGAGGCATATGAAACAACTCTCCCTTCCTGCATAAGCACTACTCCAAGTCCTCGACGTGAAGCATCGCAATACACCTCATAATCCTTGGTCTGGTCTGGCAAAATCAACACTGGTGAGGTAACTAAGCGTTTCTTCAACTCCTGGAAACTAGCCTCACATTCCTCTATCCATATGAACTTGGTATCTTTCTTTAATAACTCCGTCATAGGCTTCACAATCTTTGAGAAATTCTCAATAAATCTCTGGTAGTATCCTGCGAGTCCACGAAAACTCCGGATCTCTCCAACTGTTATTGGGGCTTCCCACTTGGTCACGGTTTCAACTTTAGCGGGATCTACTACTATACCTTCTCCAGATATAACGTGTCCGAGGAATCCTACTTCCTTCAACCAAAACTCACATTTGCTGAATTTGGCATATAATTGATGTTCTCTGAGCTTTCCAAGTACCAAACGCAAATGCTCCTTATGCTCCTCTTCATTCTTCGAATAAACTAGGATATCATCAATGAACACTACGATGAACTTATCCAAAAACTCCATAAACACTTTGTTCATCATGTTCATAAAATAGGCAGGTGCGTTAGTCAGACCAAATGACATAACGGTATACTCATACAACCCATACCTGGTGGTAAAAGTTGTCTTCAGAATATCCTGTTCTCGAATCTTCAACTGGTGATATCCTCATCGCAGATCGATCTTGGAAAATACCTTAGCTCCTTGCAATCGATCAAACAGATCATTGATCATTGGTAGCGGGTACTTGTTCTTGATCGTTACTTCATTCAATCCTTGATAATCAACAACCATCCTTAACGATCCATCCTTCTTCTCCACTAGAAGTACTGGCGATCCCCAAGGCGAAGAACTTGGGTGCATATATCCTTTATCCAGTAACTCCTTAATCTGCTTCTTAATTTCCACCAAATCCTTTGCTGGCATCCTATATGGTCTCTTTGATATTGTCCCTGTGACTGGCAATAGCTCAATCAAAAACTCAATATCTCTATCCGGTGGCATGCCTGGCAACTCCTTTGGAAATACATCAGGGAAATCTCTTACCACCGGTACTTCCTCCTGCACAACTCCTGTTAGGCAATTTACTTGAGTCCTCTTTGGCACATGCCGGGATACATACTTGATCCTTCTCCCTTCTAGGGTGGTAAGCAAAATTGACTTACTAGCACATTCAATATTCCCTTCATACTTTGATAACCAATCCATGCCTAATATCACATCCAATCCTTGAGATTCCAATACTATTAGGTCTGAGGGAAAAACATAGTTACAAATCCTTAATGGTAACCGATCACACCATAGACTAGCCACATACTCTGCTCCGGGTGAGGTTACTAACATGGGTGACCTAAGGGCTTGGGTTGGTAGGTTATACTTATCCACAAATCCCCTTGAGATGTATGAATGTGATGCTCCGGTATCAAAAAGAATGAGTGCAGTAAATGACTTAACCAAAAACTTACCTATTACTGCATCGGGCTGAGCTTCAACCTCCTCCACGCTAACGTGGTTCACCTGTCCCCTGTTGAAAGGGTTTGGCTTCTTCCCAGAACTTCCATTGCTATTTCCATTTTGCAATTCAGGACATTCGTTGGCATAATGTCCTGTCTTTGAACACTTAAAGCAAGTGACTTGGCTTAGGTCCTTCTTGGCTGGGGTTGAGGGGTTGGTGCGGTTCTGGCCGTTGCTTCCTCCGTTGCCATTACCATTCTTGGTGCCATTGTGATTGTGCGAGCTACCTCCTCCATGAGTATGCTGAAAATGTCCTCCCAGTCTAGGGGTAAAACGTGGCTTCTGCTGAGCTCCTGAATTATACTTTCCTTGTCCATACTTCCTCAGGCGATTCTCAATTTGTTGTTGCTTCCCTTCAATCATAAGAGCACGATCTACCAACTCCTGGTAGTTGTTGAAGGTGGCTACCATCAACTGCATGCTCAACTCATCATTCAGTCCTTCTAGAAACTTCTCCTGCTTAGCTGCATCCGTAGCGACGTCATCTGGGGCATAACGTGCTAGCTTACTAAATTCCTCCATATACTGGCCAACTGTCCTTCCTCCTTGGCGCAAGTTGTGAAACTCACGCTTCTTCATGGCCATAGCTCCTGCTGAAACATGGGCAGTACAAAAAGCCTGCTGAAACTGGTCCCATGTGACAGTGTCTACAGGGAAAGTGGCTGTGAAATTCTCCCACCATGATGCTGCGGGTCCTTCTAACTGATGTGCGGCAAACTTCACCTTCTCCGCATCTGTGCATCCTGCTATGGTCAACTCCCTAGCTGTCTTGCGGAGCCAATCGTCCGCTACTATCGGCTCGGTGCTACTGGAAAACACCAGCGGATTCAGCCTAAGAAAACGGGCTAAGTGGTCAACAGGTGGTGGTGGTGGTGGTGGGTTGTTGTTGTTGTTCCCCTGATTCTGATTCTGGACTAGTAACTGCATCAATGTGTTCTGCTACTGGATCAACTGGGTGAGCTCCGGTGGAAAGGCAAATCCGGGGTCACATCTCGGAGGCATCTGAGGGTTTAGAAAAGATGAGATATAAGAATAGAGGGGGTCTAAAGAGAAAACACTACCCATATGCACATGAGGCAAAACAAACAATTCACTTCATTCAATCAAACAAGGGCATACAATCGATCTATCTATCGCAAAAGTGCTCGGACTACTATATTTACATGGTGGACTACTACTACTGATGGGGTGGTCTACTAGAAATATTCTTCGGTTGCAGACTCCATGATATCTGCTCCAGCTTCATCAACATAGTCATCATCGCTACTATCTGCTTCCGAGTCGGTGCCGTCGATGATGATGTAGTCTTCTGGGCTAATTTCCTTGGGTTCTTCGTCTTCATATACTAGCGTAGGGTCTCCCATAAATATTCCAATCTTCTTGATCAGGTCGTCATTCTTCTCCACCAATACTTCAATTTCCTCTTCATAATCTTCACGTGTAGCCTTGAGTTCTTCCTCCAGTTCCTTGATTCTAGTCTTAGCCTTCTTCAGATCTATCATGTCGGCGCACATCTGGTTCTCTTGTCGTCGAATGTGCTGATTTAGCTCCTGGATAAAAGTTGCGATTGATCTATCCTTCCTGGTGCTGATCATCTCCCAGTGTTCATCTCGGCGCCCACAAATCTGGTAGATAGTATCCTTGAGATCCTTGCGGTAGACTTCTCCAATGCATCCCATGGCGATGTGAGCTGCCATGCTCTTTCCTAGACTCCAAGTTGGTGCATCAAAAGAAAATTCTATGGGCTCAGTGACTGGCATGAACGTCCTTCCTGGAACTTGAACTTGAATCATCCAGCGCTCTTCTTCAGATAAAGTGGCGTTGTAGGTTCCCGTGAAGCTTGGTACTCCTATATTCAGGTATCTAGTGACTTCCTTCAAGTGGCGTCCAAAGGGTGTATCTTCATCTGGTTGCGTGAACTTGTTCCTTGCATCCGCCATCCTAAAGAGTAGAAAAGATGAGAGGTCAGAAGAGAAGAGAGTGAATAGTGTTCTAGGTCTCTAACTTAGTGGTCGTGTCCTACAGTCAGTGTGTGCTCTGATACCATCTCTGTAGCGACCAGACCTCAAACAGTCTGATCTCTGTGCTCCGGTGTCATCCCTGGATCAGTAATGCTGACACCACACAGTACTCGGAGGATTTATAGCAGAGTAGCAATCACACACTTATTACACCGAGTGTCTCCATAGAGAACTTATTACAATAAACATGGCTTAAGGCCATCTAATAATGATAACAGTGGAAGGCTTGGAAGATAAGTGAGTCCATCAACTCCAGCGGCATCACTGAGTATAGAACCACGATCTAAAAACTCCTTAATCGTCGTCTGAGAAGTCTGCAACATTAACGTTGCAGCCCGAAACGGGTCAGCACATGGAATATGCTGGCAAGGTAACACATAGAGAGTAATGGAATGAAACAGCTATACTATATGCATATTTGGCTGGTGGAAAGCTCTATGGTTACAGTTTTGCGTAAAGCCAATTTTTCCCTACTTCAAAGGAATAAAATTTTATTACTATCATGGTGGTTGTTAAACATTGAGAATGGTTGACAACATTCTCAATCCCAATTAAGCATCATCATTAAACATAACCCAACAAAATTAATTTAGAGTAACATGTTGAGATTCACATGAAAATCCAAGTACTAGATACTCAAGATGTCCATAACCGAGGACACGGCTAACCATGATTAATTTATTACACTTTGCAGAGGTTTGCGCACTTTTCCCCACAAGACTCGATTGCCTCCTTTTGGTTTCTCGCACTACACGGTGTTTGAGAAACGGATGACCGAGACATAGTCTTTCAGAAGCGCTAGCACCTTACGATGGGTAGACCGTACCACCTACATCCCCTACATCTGCTAGTCTACCACTGTAAGAGTTTGCACAACTTAGTCAACTAATGCACAGGTAAAACTCAAATAAGAGATCTAACGAGAAGGTTCAACTTAAGAACTCCGGTTGGCAAAAAGAATCAAATCGAACGAAGCAACGAAAGACAAATGGCGAAAGAAAACAACTTCGTTCTAGTAATCTGGATCTAGGGAAAATTTTACAGCATCAAAATCTTGTTTAAGTTGGTTAAACGGATAGAGGGTTTCGAGACGAAACTCTAGGCGCTTGAATCGCCTGATTCCGATAAACGAGCGAAAAGTTAAACTAAAATGAAAATCGGATCAGGAATCACGATCAGAAAAATCGCGGATTTAATCCGAGAAAAAGAAAAACGACGAACGCCGAATTTTTTTTTCTTTCTTTTTTTCGGCACGGGAAACGAGGCGCGACGAACCTCGGCGGCGGAATCGGCGGCGGCGGCAGCTCCGGTGGCGCGCGCGGATCGAGGCGGGGCTGATGGGCTAGGGCGGCTCGGGGCGGCGCTATTTAAAGGCTGCCCCCGGGCGGTGTCCCGCTCGGGTACGGCCCGAAGTCGGTACGTTTTTTTAATTATTCCGCTTGGAAGAAAAATAAAAAGAAATACTAAACGGACTCCAAAAATTCCGAAATAAATTTTCACGGGCCTCTAAAATCAAGCCGCACAAGGTGAACATTTATTTGGGCCCTAAATGCAATTTTGAAAAATGCACATTTTTCCTAAATTCAAATAAAACACCGAAAAACTCCGAAATAAAATCTTATTTGATTTTTTATTAAATCCTCAATATTTCTTTATTTTGGAAAGTCATTTTATTCCCTCTCTCATATTTTTGTAATAGAAATAATTGATGATAAAATAAATAAAATCAAATGATCCTATTCTCAAAATTTGAGAGAACTCAAAAATGGAAATAACGAAATCCCCAACTCTCTTCGTGGGTTATTGAGTTGCGTAGAATTTCTAGGATCAACCAAAATGCAAAATAAAATATGATATGCATGATGATCTAATGTATAACATTCCAAATTGAAAATTTGGGATGTTACACGGCAAGGGCTAAGAATGCCCGGCCACGCCTCATAAGTATCTCGCGGGCACCTTCCAGGTCAACCCGACTCCACATCACTCGCTATTAAGCTCGCGCGGGTACCCCTCGGGGCCGACCCGTCTTTGGTAACATGATTCAGTGTAAAGTCATAGTAACCATAGTAATGGTGTGTCTAACACCAAGGGGAAAACCCGAGGAATCACCCCCGGTGAATTCACTCGATGTTATCATCTAGGTGAACGTAAGAGGATCCACCCTCGAGGTTCACGCTTGAGGGGTTGCACGACAGAGCAATAACGGAAGTGGTTAAGGGGGAAATCACCCTCGATGACCACGACCGGATAGCTACACTACAAAGATCTCATCAGGAGTGATGTATGAGGTTCCATCCTCGGCACTCGATGGTAACTCTACAGAGTCGAGCAACAAAAGGGGAAAGTGATGTGCGGTGTCGGGGCCTGGATGTCGATCATGTTGGTCGAGTCATCCAACCTAATGCGAGGCAACTGGGACAAGGTGGGGGTCACTGATGGATCACTAACCAACCTATACTAAGCAGTTTAGGATAAGCAGGTAAGGTATGAAAGCGGGTAACAAAACAGGCTAAGCATCAGAGTAGGATCATACAGAAAGCAGTAGCAGATCTAATGCAAGCATGAGAGGGAAAGAAATGGGCGATATCGGAATGCTCAAGGAGGGTTTGCTTGCCTGGAAGCTCTGCTGAAAAAGAAGAAGTGTCGTCGTCGACGTAGTCGATCACAGGGGCATCAGCAGCGGTCTCGAGGTCTACCAGAGAGGAGTCGGTGAAGAAATAGTAAATACAAGCAAACAAATGCATGACAAGACAATAAGCGATGCTAGGGGTGTTCTAACGCAGTGTTATACGATACCGACGAAGGAGAAAACATCCGGAAAGTTTTCCTGAAGTTTAGCATTTTCGGACAGATGAAACGGAGGGGGGCGGTTGCAGGTTGGCTATACTAAGGACGTGTGGCGGACGAATGGGTTGCGTATCCGGATTCGTCTCGTTGTTTTGAGCAACTTTCATGTAGAAAGTTTTTTCATCCGAGCTACAATTTATTTTATATTGATTTTAAAAGATTTAAATCATTTTTAGCATTTATTAAATTATTTTAATTTAACGTTATCCAGAACAGCATGACGTCAGCATGACGTCAGCAGTCAACGTTTACCATTGACCTGGTCAACCTAACGTGTGGGCCCCGTGGGGCCCACCTGTCATTCTCTGTTTAGGTTAATTAATTACTGTTTAATAAAACTAACATGTTAATTAGATTAATTAAATAGGATTAATTAACTTAATTAATTAATTAATTAATTAATTTTTAAAATGTTCCAAGGGCTGGGCCCCACATGTCATAGGCCCAGGAGGCTTAACGGGGTGGGCTAACGGGCGCGGGCGAGGCCGCCCGTTTGGGCGCCCGCCCAGGCCAGTGGAGGCGCCGGGGCGTCGTAGCCGGCGACGAGGTGCGTCGGGCAGCAGGGGGGCGACGACGAGCGAGGCCAGGGTGCAGAGCGGGCGCGCGGTCGGG
>NC_057812.1:661718701-661720104 GCF_018294505.1 Triticum aestivum
CGTCGCCGGAGCGGGGCAAGCGGGGTGCGGGTGCGGTGAGCGAGCAGGGGAGGAGGCGCGCGCGGGTGCGCGACAGGGAGGCAAGCGGAGCGCGCGCGTGCGGTGCGAGTGCGGCCCGGAGCGTGGGCAGTGCGTGACTGCGGAGTGGAGGCGGCGGCCTCGGAGCGGCAGCAAGCGCAGAGGAGGCGAGGGCGCACGCGGGACGACTGCGGATGCGCACGGGGGCCGGCGATGGGCAGCGAGAGCGGACAAGCGCGGGGGGGATGCAGGTCGCGGCCACGGCGGCGTGGTGCACGGGTGCGGGATGGCGTGGTGGTGCTCGTGGCAATGGGCGAGCCGGTGCGGTGGTGCTCGCGCGGGGACAGAGGGGAGAGGGGAGAGGCCGGAGCCTCACCGCGAGGATGTAGGGGATCGGGCAGCGGGGTTGAGGAGGTGGATGGGGACGACGGCTCGGCTTCACGGCGTCGGGGAGGCGGGTGCAGTCTGGTGGGGAGGAGGACGAGGGGGCGATCCAGCAACGGCGACGGGGCGGCATTCACTGGGGTTGGCGCAGAGGCGGGGGCGTCGCAGCGAGGGGGGGCTCCGGCGTAGTGGCCGCGGAGATCGGCGGCGGCGCTTGTGCCCCGATCCGGAACGGATCGAGTGGGAGGGAGAGGGAGAGGGCGAATGAGTGGGGAAGTGGGGGTAGTGGGTGGAGGTTATGGTTAGGGTTCCCGGAGTGGGGATATGGAGGTGGGGAGTGGGGCGCCGGCTGGACCGGCCTGGCTAGCCCAGTGGCCAGCTGGGTCGAGGCCCAGCGAGAGGGGGGGCTTTTAATTTCTTTCTCTCCCCCTTTTCTTTTGAGGTAAATACACCCGAAGTCATAGAACTTGCACGCGATGGTCAGCTTGGTGCACAAACTTGTAAAATACGTGTTTCTGGTCATCAAACTTGCACGAGCATTCATATACAGTCACATTTCATGTACACGAACGTATCCATGGCCTATGTGGCATTCCAGTGTGGCCAGGGCCCACTGTCATCCGCTGTAGCATCTAAATCTGCAGAGAAGCCTTTGCCTTTTTTTATTTTCGTATTAAGCCCCTAAAAATAAAATTAAAAAGCAAGCGATATGGGGTTTTGAAGCTGCAACGTGCCCTAGTAGTCTCACGTGTACAACCACCAGACTATTGACTATTCATGTCTATATAGCACGACTAATTTCTGTATCATATAAACATTGACTGAAAATAAATTTTACAAGAAATGTAACACGGAAAAAATGAGCACCGTGGCTCGACCATGTGACCTTGTGGTCAAGGTTAACTAAGATTACCACCGACAACACAACACGTCCAGATGTAAGAAAACAATTTATATTCTTGTGTTTGTGACATTCAAAAAATATTTATGTGTTACAAAAA
>NC_057812.1:661720554-661737773 GCF_018294505.1 Triticum aestivum
AACATTTTTAAGCTACACAAACAGTTTTATACATTGTATAGGCATTTAAAAAATGTCATGACCAGTTTTTTTGGAATGCACGAACATTTTTAAAATGCAACGTATCATTTTTAATTACACAAATGTGGTTTACAATGTTTAAACATTTTTTTTAAATGTCACACACCTTTTTTGTAACACATAAACATTTATTAAATATCACAAACACAAAAATATAAAAAAAAATCTTACATAGAACAAGAAGGAATAACAACATGAAAAATATTTATCCCATTTGGATATGTTGTGTTTTCGAAACCCGGTGGTAATCTTAGTTAACATTGATCACGAGGTCACATAGTCGAGCCACGGTGCTCCCTTTTTTGGGGTTACATTTCTTGTAAAATTGATTTTTCGGCCATGTTTATATGATATAAAAATTATTTGTGCTACCTAGACATGAATGATCATTGGTTTGGTGGTTGTTAACCCGAGCCTAGTAGTGGCACGTCCCTAGTTCGTAACCGAACCATCCCTTGTTTTTCCATTTTATTTTAGGGGCTTTATATGTAAATAAAAAATAATTTTATTTTAGGGGCTTAATAAGTTAAAAAAATAAGTGTATAATACGTAAATAAAGAAAAAGTCTGCAGATCTACCATGCGTCGCGGGCTTACGGTGGGCCCTGGCCATGCTGGCATGCCACATAGACCACGGATACGTCCGCGTACATGGAATGTGACCGTATATGAACGTTTGTGCAAGTTTGATGACCAGAAACACGTATTTTACAAGTTTGTGCACCAAACTGACCATCACGTGCAAGTTCTATGACTCCTGGTGTATTTACCTCTTTTCTTTTCATTTTTTTTAATAAACAGAGATGTGTAGGAAATAATGGGCATGCTATAAACTTAGGAAAAATATGGGAAGTGCCCCTTTTATTCCCTAGTGATCTTAGACAGTGTCACAAATAATTTGAATACCAAGAGAATTCATTCGATATTTTTCATAAATAGGCTAGCATTTTAAAATGCTGAATTGGTGCTGTTATAATTGCTAAAGCCCATCTTTGGGCAAAAGTGATGTTGTGTTCCTTAACAAATAATTGTTATGGAATTTTTGACAAATGATGAACATTTTTCCAGCAACTTTTGGGCAACTTCAAACTTCACTTGAATTTGATTTGATTGGAATTTCCAAATGGGTATTGAACATAGGTGATTAAGAACTGTTTGGAAAATGATTAGTTTAATCATAGAGGGTTAATGTAGCATGACACCGGTGAAAGGATCGATATGGTTGACTAGAGGGGGGTGAATAGGCAACTAACAATTTTTAACTTTTCTTTACCAAATTAAACTTTGCATCAAAGTAAGTTGTCTAGATGTGCAACTAGGTGAGCAACCTATATGATGCAATAACAACAAACAAACAAGCAAGCAAGAGAAGTAACACTAAAGAGCTTGCACAAGCAAAGGTAAGAAATAACCAAGAGTGGATCCGGTGAAGACGAGGATGTGTTACCAAAGTTCCTTCCTTTTGAGGGGAAGTACGTCTCCGTTAGAGCGGTGTGGAGGCACAATGCTCACCAAGAAGCCACTAGGGCCACCGTATTCTCCTCACGCCCTCACACAATGCGAGATGTCGTGATTCCACTATTGGTGCCCTTGAAGGCGGCGACCGGACCTTTACAAACAAGGTTGGGGCAATCTCCACAACTTAATCGGAGGCTCCCAACAATACCACGAAGCTTCACCACAATGGACTATGGCTCCGTGGTGACCTCAACCGTCTAGGGTGCTCAAACACCCAAGAGTAACAAGATCCGCTAGGGATAGGTGGGGGAATCGAAAATCTCTTGGTGGAAGTGTAGATCGGGGCCTTCTCAACCACTCCCGAGCAAATCAACAAGTTTGATTGGCTAGAGAGATAGATCAGGCGAAAATGGAGCTTGGAGCATTAATGGAGCTTGAGTGGGAAGAGGTAGGTTAACGAGGAAGAAGGGGACCCCCTTTTATAGTGGGGGCAACAATCCAACCGTTGCCCCACCAACCAGCCCCGCAGAGGGCGGTAGTACCGCTAAGGGGGGCGGTACTACCGCTGAGCCTGCGGTACTGCCGCTCTAGCTAGCGGTACTGCCGCGCAGAGGAGAGCAGCAGGGACCTGGACCCAGAGCGGTACTACCGCGGTGGTAAGGGCGGTACTACCGCTGCGAAACGGTACTACCGCCTCTACTGCCGCAACTAGTGCCGCAAAACCCGACACGAGAAAAAGAGCCCTCGAGTCGAGGCGGTAGGAGCCAGACAGGCCAGCGGTAGTACAGCTGCGCAGTCACCGGCGGTACTACCGCTGCGGAGCGGTACTGCCGCTTGTGACCCCTCAGCGGTACTTCCGCTGGGACCGAGACAAGAGAGAGAAGATCTCTCCGTCGAAGCTTAGGTCGAGGCGGTAGTGCCAGGCAGGCCAGCGGTAGTACAGCTATGGAGTCACCGGTGGTACTACCGTTGCGGAGCGGTACTGCCGCTTGTGACCCCTTAGCGGTATTACCGTTGGGTTACACGGTACTACCGTTGGGACCCAAACAAGCCATAAGAGAGAAGAGATCTCTCCATCGAAGCAGAAGAGCTCTGAGGGTGAGAAGCAGACGTGTGCGTGTTGATTCCACCCAAGCAATACCCCAGCGGACCCCCTCTTGATAGTACGGTGCCCTCTATGCAACTAGTCCACCGAAAGAGAAACGAAAGAGCTACACCGTCTTGAATGACACTCCGAGGGGAAGAAATCGTCTCGTGCCAAGGATGAATCTCTAAAATACTCAAAGCACATGATTAGTCCGCAAACATGTTGTCATCAATCACCAAAACCACATCGAGAGAGATATGCCTCAACAATCTCCCCCTTTTTGGTGGATTGATGACAACTAGGGATTTGCACAAGGAAAAGATATAAAAGTAAGAATACTTAGAACTACAAAATATAGACGGGCTCCCCCTAAATGTGTGCACCTAGTTAGTGGAGCCTTTGGAATGCAAGACACACACATCTGGATCAACACTCCCCCTATATTTTATAGTCCAACAAATTCTAAGAACAAGATAAATGAGAGTAGGGTATAAACAGGAAAAGCATGCAACTCATAAGATACTACAGTACTAAATAGACATAAGTAATAAGGTAGCGATAGGGAGCATATGTCTCACACCATATGTCTAGAACTTAGGTCTCACAGGCACCAAACCAAACCAAACAAAGACAACGAGAGAACACGCGAGACAACACAAGACACAAAGACACACTCGCAGGCAACAACACAAATCCCTAAACTCTCTCCCCCTTTAGCATCGGAGACACCAAAAGGGAAAAGAGCGACGCTACGACTCCAGGTGATGGCAAGCTGAGGATCTCGAACATCACATCTCAGCATGATCGTCTGCATCTCTGTCATTGGTCGGAAACTGCTCGGCGTCTGAATCGGTCCAAGGGCAATGCTGGTGAATCCATTCCTCCTCTTCAGTGACCTGTCCCTCAGAACCGCTGGCAACGGTCGCACCCAGGTGACGCATGATCTCCTTGTGGCGCGCCCTGGCCTGCTTCTCCGCCACATGAGTCATGTACTGACCATGAGACTCCATGCAGAAAAGCTTCTTCATCTTGTGTTTGAGCTTCTTTGCCCAAGAAGGTTCTGCACTAGAGGGCCCAAAGTCCTCCTCGTGATCATCAGTGGCAGCCCCACCCTCAGTCTCCATGGCAGCAGCAGCAGTAGACGGACCCCTGGGTTTAGGCGCTAGGGTGCCCCAATTGTCCTTCTTCCTCAGACGCTTGATCTCATGAGAAACCAAGTCTCCAGTTTCCAGCATCACTCTGGGATAGACATGTGCCCAGGCCTTCTCAATGAGCCTCATGATGAATGGACCATATATCGGGCACTTGCGCTCAGACACGATAGAGAGAAGTTCAAACCACATAACATGAGAAATGTCCAGGCTCTCTCCAGTGTTTGCTTCCTTCTCATGCTGGCAGAAAAGAAGCATGTCCACGAGATAGGAGTGGACCATATCCAGATTCCCGATGCGAGGGAAGAGAGTCTCACGGAAAACACGATGAAGAATGTCCAGATACGTAGACAGCTCATAGGTTTCCTTCTTAGTCACTAGGTGAACCTTCATAGTGCAGTAGGGCCAAAGGGCTTGCTTGTGAGTGGATGTAGTATTGCGGTGAGGGCAGAAGCCTACTGGAGTCTCAAGCCCGCGATCTTCCACATCAAGTGACTCCATGAAGGCCTTGCACTTGACGGAAAGAAACTTGCCATTGGTCATCCAAGTCAGGGTCCTGTCGGCATCAGTTCCAAAATGAACTGTAGCAAAGAATTGAGCCACCAAATCTGCATCGAAATCCTTGTTGAACTGCATGATCCTGAGAATGTTCAGCTGATTACACATCTGAAGGGCTTCGCCAAAGTACGCAGGGTCCTTTTCCATGGCATCAGTGTCGATGGAGCGAACATCAACATAGAGATTCTTCTTGGCCTTGATCACATCAAAATAGATGGCAAACTGAAAGCGGTTGCAGAACGGGCGGTTGACCACAGTGGGATCTTGGTCCGCCTCATAGGGGTTGCGGTGATGCTTTTCCCAAAACTCCTTGGCAGTCATCTCAGTCACAGTCTTTCCTTTTGGCTTGTTGGCAGGTCTCTTCGACTGCTGAGGTGGTGGAGGTGCACTTGCGGATGCGCCTGCTGGTGGCGGTTGAGTGCTAGAGGAACCACCTGCTGGCTCAGAGGTGCGGTAGCGCTTTGACGTTGCACGCCCGGGGTTGACACGGTGAGCTTGATGCTCAGGATGTTCATCACCTGGAACCAAACACATGAACACGCAAAACAACCAAAAAGAACGAGCATAAGCCAACAAACACAACAAAAGGATCAAGGTATGGCAGGAACATGATGGAACTTGGCAGGCAGCGGTAGTACCGTGACATGCCCGCGGCAGTACCGCCCAAGTGGTAGTACCACTCCAAAGAGAGCGGTAGTATCGCTCGAGGTCAAGCGGTAGTACCGCTCCAGCGAGAGCGGTAGTACTGCTCGAGGCGGGGAGACAGCAGTTCCCTACTACCGTGGTCAGATCCGGCACTACCGGCCTGCCAAATTCAAAAATATTCCTACCAAACTCTAATCTAGATAGTCTAGTTGCCTTCTCCAACCTACTCAAGCCTAGATTTAGCCAAAAATCTAGAGATGCAACCACCATTTCCCCTAAGAAGCAAGATCTGAAAACGAGACAAAAGGAGAGAAGGAACGGGGGCAATACCGGCATCCATGGCAAGAGAACAAGGTGGGGATCGACTCCACCGAAGGAAATGAGGAGGGACGCCCCGGAGACGAAGATCCGCTGGAGCCCTCCCGTGGTGATGCATGGCTGGAGAGAGGAAGAGGAACGAGGGGGCGAAGCGAATGGGTATGGGGGAGAAGAAACCTCCCCCTGCCCCGATATAACCCCCTGGTCCCGTCCCGCAGCGGTAGTACCGCGCACCACCAGTGGTAGTACCGCCCAGCACGCCACGACAACTAAACCACATGGCTTAGCTCGAAAAAAAGAACAAAAGGCAAGAAGAAGAGAGAACACACCAGCAAGAGGCCAAGACACACCTCTTCAAGAGAGGGAGGTGGCCGAGGCCACCTATGTTTGAGTCAAGAGGTATGGCACCGTGAAGATTTTAACCTTGGTCCCATGACCAAAGCTCGTCTTTGAAGCACAAGTACCATCAACAATGGCTAATGTGAAAGACTTGATCAATTTATGCATAATGGGGGAGGGAGAGTTCATTGAGAGAACAACACTCCCCCTATGTCCATGCCTACATCTAAACTAGACAACAAATTGAGTGTGGTGGGGTGTGCAAGGGTTCATGTCACATTGCTCAAATCAATGATATTTAGCTCATGCCTTAACTCGTGAAATCTTGCTTCATCCAAGGGCTTCGTGAAAATATCTGCAAGGTTATCATGAGTGTTGACATAGTTGAGCTCGATCTCTCCTCGCCTAATGTGATCCCGGATGAAGTGATATCGAATCTCAATATGCTTCGTCTTGAAGTGTTGCACCGGGTTGAGAGAGATCTTGATGGCACTTTCATTGTCACACCAAAGAGGCACTTTGTCACAAATGACACCGTAATCCTTTAAAGTTTGCCTCATCCATAGGATTTGTGCACAACAACTACCGGCCGCTACATACTCTGCTTCGGTGGACAAGAGAGACACACAACTTTGCTTTTTGGAAGACCAACTTACCAAAGAGCAACCAAGGAATTGGCACCCTGCGGAAGTGGACTTCCTATCCACTTTGTCTCCCGCCCAATCGGAATCCGAATACCCTACAAGCTTGAAGTTTGATCCTCTGGGGTACCATAAGCCAAAGTTTGGGGTATGAGCCAAATATCGAAAGATTCGTTTGACCGCCACATAGTGACTTTCCTTAGGTGCGGCTTGAAACCATGCACAAATTCCCACACTCAACATGATATCCGGTCTAGATGCACAAAGGTAAAGCAAGGATCCAATCATGGAGCGATATACCTTTTGATCCACCGCTTTACCATTGTGATCAATGTCAAGTTGGCACTTGGTAGGCATTGGAGTGGTAGCCGGCTTGACATCACTTAGCTTGAATCTCTTGAGCATGTCTTGAGTGTATTTGGCTTGGTTGATGAAGGTTCCTTCTCCTCTTTGCTTCACTTTGAACCCTAGAAAGAACTTCAACTCTCCCATGGAAGACATCTCGAACTTTGAGGTCATGAGAGCGGCAAATTCCTCATTGAAAGCTTTGTTAGGGGAACCAAAGATAATATCATCAACATATAATTGGCACACAAACAACTCCCCTTTGACCTTCTTAGTAAAAAGAGTGGGGTCGATTAGCCCAACTTCAAAACCACGGTCTTGTAACAACTCGGTAAGGTGGTCATACCACGCACGTGGGGCTTGTTTAAGACCATAGAGTGCCTTATCGAGTTGATACACATGATCGGGAAAGTAGGGATCCTCGAACCCGGGGGGTTGCTTGACATAAACCAATTCATTAATAGGACCATTAAGAAAAGCACTCTTCACATCCATTTGTTGTAACTTAAAGTTATGATGAGAAGAATATGCAATCAACATGCGAATGGATTCAAGACGAGCAACGGGAGCAAAGGTTTCACCGTAGTCGATACCCTCGACTTGGGAGTAGCCTTGTGCTACCAAACGAGCCTTGTTGCGAATGATAATCCCATGGGCATCTTGCTTGTTCTTAAATATCCACTTGGTTCCAATGACATTGTGGTTCCCCGTCGGTCGTGGCACCAGTCTCCACACTTTGTTGCGCTCGAAGTTGTTGAGTTATTCATGCATGGCATTGAGCCAATCCGGATCTTCGAGCGCCTCATAGACCTTGTGGGGCTCGACACAAGAGACAAACGCGTGATGCTCACAATAGTTTGCTAATTGTCTACGAGTGCTTACCCCCTTTCTTAAGCTTCCAAGCACATTCGTCATGAGATGATCCTTGGTGGAGAGCTTGGAAGCAACCTTGGCGGCACGACGCTCCAATTCCTCCTCGGGGGTGAGACGAGAAGTGGTCACTTGATCATCTTGAGCGTCGTCTTGAGCTTGTTCTTGTTCTTGAACTTGCTCGGAGGAGAGAACTTGACCTTGGGCATCACTTGATGTGTCAACACTGTCTTGAGCATGATCTTGCCCTTGGTCTTGTTCTTGAGGATGAGGGCGTTCATGTTGTTCTTTGGAAGCGTGTGGGCCTTGGGTTGGTGATGGCTCCACTTGAGTGGAGCATTGTCCTTCTCCTTCGGCCACAAGGGGTTCCTCAATGGGTAGGATAAAGCCAACACCCATTCTTCTTATGGCTTGAGGAGGAATTTCATCACCTACAACACAAGTGCCACTTTGCTCCACTTGGGAGCCGTTATTTTCATCAAACTCCACGTTACACGTCTCCTCAATAAGTCCTGTAGATTTATTGAGGACACGGTAAGCATGAGAGTTTGTAGCATAACCAACAAATATGCCCTCATAAGCTCTAGCTTCAAATTTAGACAACCGAACACCTTTCTTGAGAATGAAACACTTACACCCGAACACCCGAAAGTACTTGAGGTTGGGCTTGTTACCGGTGAGTATCTCATATGGAGTCTTCTTCAAGCCCTTGCGGAGGTAGAGCCGATTGGATGCATGACACGCGGTGTTGATGGCTTCGGCCCAAAAGTTGTATGGAGACTTGAACTCCACCATCATGGTCCTTGCCGCATCCATCAACGTCTGGTTCTTCCTCTCCGCAACACTGTTTTGTTGAGGGGTGTAAGGTGTGCAATATTGATGCTTGATCCCCTCATCACTAAGAAACTCATCCAAGGTGTAGTTCTTGAACTCGGTGCCATTGTCACTTCTTATTGTCAAGATCTTTGCATTGTGTTGACGTTGTGCTTCATTTGCAAAGTCAATGACGGTTTGTTGGGTCTCACTCTTCCTCTTGAAGAAGTACACCCAAGTGTATCTTGAGTAGTCATCCACAATCACCAAGCAATACTTCCTACCCCCAAGACTACCGAAGGATGGAGGCCCAAAGAGATCCAAGTGAAGGAGCTCTAAAGGCCTCTTTAAGTAAATGATAGTCGTGGGAGGGTGAGCCTTCTCATGTAGCTTTCCTTCGATACAAGCACTGCAAGCACGATCTTTAGCAAAACTAACATTCGTTAGTCCACGGACATGGTCCCCCTTGAGAAGACTTTGCAAAGATCTCATATTGACATGGGCTAAACGGCGATGCCAAAGCCATCCCACATCAACTTTAGCCATTAGGCATGTCGCGGTCTTAGTGGGTCGCTCCGAAAAGTTAATCACATATAGACCATTCTCGACATGCCCAACAAAGGCTACTTTAAGAGTCTTGCTCCACAAGAGGGCCACGGTATCGATATCGAAGAAGGTGGCAAAGCCCATGATTGCAAGTTGACAAACGGAAAGTAAATTGTATGCAAGGGACTGAACAAGCATGACCTTCTTGATCATGAGATCATGAGAAATAACTACCTTGCCAAGTCCCAATACCTTAGAAGATGAGGCGTCACCCCACTCGACATTGGTGGGCATAGATGGAATCGTGTGCACATCCACCACCAAGTCCTTGCTTCCGGTCATATGATTTGTGGCTCCGCTATCGAGCAACCATGATCCCCCACCGGAAGCAAACACCTACAAGAGATCAATGCTTGGTTTTAGGTACCCATTTTGTAATGGGTCCTTTGATGTTAGTAACAAGGGTCTTTGGAACCCAAATAGACCATTCAATGTACTCATGAGGGGAACCAACAAATTTGGCATATACATGCCCATCACTAGCCCGACATAACACATAAGAAGGATTAAAGTCACCAGCTTTGATGGGAGGAGTGGCATTGCCCTTTTTGACACAGCCACCCTTCGCATTGTTCTTCTTCTCCTTGGAAGCACTCTCTCCCTCCTTCACAAAGGTTTGCATGAGAGGAGGAGGTCGTTTGGTCTTGTCATTCTTCTTCTTGTTCCTGGACTCGAGCACGTACCCAATCCCTTCCTTGGCCACAACTCCCTTTTGGTTGGTCAAGAGGTCGTTAAGGGTCTTCTTGCCTTGTATGCAAGATGCAAGACCTTTCTCAAGTTGCACCTTTAGCTTAGCGTTCTCCTCAACAAGATGCACATGCTCACAACACGGGTTAGTAGAATTTGCGTTATCAATTAACATCATACAAGGAAAAGTGGCTTTTTCCTTGGTTAGCTTTACTTGAAGTTGATCATGAGACTCTTTGAGGCTAGCATGAGCACCCTTCAAGACCTTGTGAACCTTGTCAAGTAGATCAAACTCCTCTTTGAGTCTAGCAAGATCTACCTCAAGTTCGGCCTTCTCGGATTTTAGCACACGAGACACAATGAGAGCATGATCACAATCTTTCTTTGACTTAGCATGATCAACATTGTGTGACTCGTCAAGAGCCAAACGAAGACCACGCTCTTCCTCAAGAGCATTGGAAAGATCCGAGATATCATCGGCATAGTCACGACTATGCCCTTCCATCTTAGAAATGGTATCTTCGTGAGCCTCGGTCATGTCATTGGCTTCACCAAGTTGTTCCAAGAGAGCAACAAAGTGCTTCTTGGATTTACCATTAAGTTTGCCCATAAAGGCATCAAACTCATTCACCTCCACATTAGCTCCCTCATGTTCATCAATGCTATCCGTCGAAGAAGGATGATTAATGATGGTAGTTTTGATGTTGGAGGTTACCTTGTTGGTGGCTTTAGCCATGAGGCACTTGGCTGTGATGCTCTCATTGGGTGAGTCAAATAGTGACACCCGTGGAGTCGTCGCAATGGCAACAGAGGCCATGGCAACCGACCCACCATCTTCATCATCGTCATCATCCTCATTGTACTCTTCTTGTACCACCAATGCCTTGGGGGGAGTCTTCTTGGTGAAGTTGCTCTTGTTGGGGAATGATTTGGCCTTGTCCTTTGGGATGAGCTTGCCACCATTGTCTTCCCTCTTCTCATATGGGCACTCCGCAACAAAATGACTCACATTGCCACAATTATAGCAAGTCCTTACACGTTGCTTGCTCTTCGGGCCACTTGAGTTGTTTTTGTTAAAGTTTGGCCTTGAGTTTTTCTTGCTCCAAAATTGCCTTGAAGCAAGTGCCATGTGTTCATGGTATGCATACTTTGTATCTTCGGGATTGCTCTCCTCTTCTTCCTCTTCTTCTTCTTCAACGTAGAGCTTGGCCTTCAATGCAAGGTTGGGCTTCTTTGCCCTTTGAGAACGAAGCACCGCATTGTCGGCGGTCTTGTCCAAAATGTTCATGGCCACAAACTCATCCAACACTTCGCTTGAGGTCAAAGTGTGGAAGTCCGGCCTTTGACGAATGACGGAGGACATGGCCTTGTGGTAGGGCATCATTGCCTTGAGGAATTTGCGCTTGATCCAATTGTCATCCGTGTACTTGCTCCCGTGATCTCGGAGTGAGACCGCGAGTTTGGTTACTCTCCGATAAAGCTCATGAGGTTCTTCATCTTCTTTCATTGCAAACTCATCGGCATCATCTTGCACCACTTCATAGTTGGAGCGTTGAATGCTTGCGCTTCCCCGGTAGAGTGAGACAACACAAAGCCATGCGTCTTTGGCCAAGGCGAAGGGCCGAAGATGAGGTAGATCTTCGGGTGGAATTGCATCTTGAATGATGAAGAGGGCATTCTCATTGAATTGATTATCCGCAGCTTCTCAAGGAGTGAAGTTGCTTGGATCATGCGGATAGAAACCTTCTTCAATGATTCTCCAAAGATTAGTGTTCACATGATTTAAATGACGTTTAAAGCGGTAAACCCAAGAATCAAAGTCCTCATTTTTCACAATCTTAGGGGGAGGACCGGCGTGATTCAAATGAGTGGAAGGAACCGGTCCACCATAAACAAGTGGTGGTTCCACATGAGCAAAGATGCCGGTGCCAGTCTTACCACTAGAAGAAGGAGCCTTTTCACTACTAGCTTCCCCCTTATCGGAGGTAGCATACGTCACCTTGTCGGTGGGATTACCCACTTTCAATGGTGCGGTGGATAGTTTAAGCCCTTCAAGGTATTTAGTAAACATGCTTTCAACCTCGGTCGTCATTGAGGTTTTCAATGTCTCCAAGGCCACATTGAACTCCTCACGAGAGATCGAGGTTCCCCCATCGCCCGTAGACGAGATCGGATTCACACCAGAGTGTTCCTCCACACCGTCTACAGTATCAACCATACTCTTCGGACGGTAAAGTCCTTAAAAAAGAGACGAGGCTCTGATACCAATTGAAAGGATCAATATGGTTGACTAGAGAGGGGGTGAATAGGCAACTAACAATTTTTAACTTTTCTTTACCAAATTAAACTTTGCATCAAAGTAGGTTGTCTAGATGTGCAACTAGGTGAGCAACCTATATGATGCAATAACAACAAACAAACAAGTAAGCAAGAGAAGTAGCACTAAAGAGCTTGCACAAGCAAAGGTAAGAAATAACCAAGAGTGGATCCGGTGAAGAAGAGGATGTGTTACCGAAGTTCCTTCCTTTTGAGGGGAAGTATGTCTCCGTTAGAGCGGTGTGGAGGCACAATGCTCCCCAAGAAGCCACTAGGGCCACCGTATTCTCCTCACGCCCTCACACAATGCGAGATGTCGTGATTCCACTATTGGTGCCCTTGAAGGCGGCGACCGGACCTTTACAAACAAGGTTGGGGCAATCTCCACAACTTAATCGGAGGCTCCCAACAATACCATGAAGCTTCACCACAATGGACTATGGCTCCGTGGTGACCTCAACCGTCTAGGGTGCTCAAACACCCAAGAGTAACAAGATCCGCTAGGGATAGGTGGGGGAATCGAAAATCTCTTGGTGGAAGTGTAGATCGGGGCCTTCTCAACCACTCCCGAGCAAATCAACAAGTTTGATTGGCTAGAGAGATAGATCGGGCGAAAATGGAGCTTGGAGCATTAATGGAGCTTGAGTGGGAAGAGGTAGGTCAACGGGGAAGAAGGGGACCCCCTTTTATAGTGGGGGCAACAATCCAACCGTTGCCCCACCAACCAGCCCCGCAGAGGGCGGTAGTATCGCTAAGGGAGGGCGGTACTACGACTGAGCCAGCGGTACTGCTGCTCCAGCTAGCGGTACTACGACGCAGAGGAGAGCGGCAGGGACCTGGACCCAGAGCGGTACTACCGCGGTGGTAAGGGCGGTACTACCACTGCGAAACGGTACTACCGCCTCTACTGCCGCAACTAGTGCCACAAAACCCGACACGATAAAAAGAGCCCTCAAGTCGAAGCGGTAGGAGCCAGACAGGCCAGTGGTAGTACAGTTGCGGAGTCACCGGCGGTACTATCGCTGCGGAGCGGTACTGCCGCTTGTGACCCCTCAGTGGTACTACCGCTGGGTAGCACGGTACTACCGCTGGGACCCAAACAAGAAAGAGAAGATCTCTCCGTCGAAGCTGAGGTCGAGGCGGTAGTGCCAGGAAGGCCAGCGGTAGTACAACTGCGGAATCACCGGCGGTACTACCGCTGCGGAGCGGTACTGCCGCTTGTGACCCCTCAGCGGTACTACCGCTGGGTTGCACGGTACTACCGTTGGGACCCAGACAAGACACAAGAGAGAAGAGATCTCTCCATCGAAGCGGAAGAGCTCTGAGGGTGAGAAGCGGATGTGTATGTTTTGATTCCACCCAAGCAATACCCCAGCGGACCCCCTCTTGATAGTACGGTGCCCTCTATGCAACTAATCCATCGAAAGTGAAACGAAAGAGCTACACCGTCTTGAATGACACTCCGAGGGGAAGAAATCGTCTCGTGCCAAGGATGAATCTCTGAAATACTCAAAGCACATGATTAGTCCGCAAACATGTTGTCATCAATCACCAAAACCACATCGAGAGAGATATGCCTCAACAACCGGGGGTGTTACAGGCCCCCTGGTGAATCTCTTCCGCTGAGTATTTTTTATATATTTTGAAAATGTCTTCCGTGAATTTTCAGGACTTTTGGAGCTGTGCAGAATAGGTCTCTAATATTTGCTCCTTTTCCAGCCCAGAATCCCAGCTGCCGGCATTCTCCCTCTTCATGTAAACCTTATAAAATAAGAGAGAATAGGCATAAGTATTATGACATAATGTGTAATAACAGCCCATAATGCAATAAATATCGATATAAAAGCATGACGCAAAATGGACGTATCAGTTTCCAATCTACAATTCTAGTTTACTATTTATTTTCCAATTTATATTACAAAAATACCAAAAATATTTATCTTACTATCTTTATCAGATCTCACTTTTGCAAGTGGTCGTGAAGGGATTGACAACCCCTTTATCACGTTGGTTGCAAGGTCCTTATTTGTTTGTGCAGGTACTAGGCGATTTGCGTGTAGTCTCCTACTGGATTGACACCTTGGTTCTCAAAAACAGAGGGAAATGCTTACGCTACTTTGCTGCATCACCCTTTCCTCTTCAAGGGAAAACCAACGCATGCTTAAGAGGTAGAATGCATTGCCCTTTCTCACCTCGAGAGTCGGTGCAAACTTCGCCGGTGCATCCATACCCCGTGATATGATACACTCTATCACACATAAGCCTTATTATATCTTCCTCAAAACAGCCATCATACCTACCTATTATGGCCTTTCCATAGCCATTCCGAGATATATTGCCATGCAACTTTCACCGCTTCCGTTTTGATGACTTGAGTATTAATTGCCATATTGCTTTGCATGATCGTAAGATAACTAGCATGATATTTCCGTGGCTTGTTCGTTTTTTGATATCTCTGCTACGCTAGATCATTGCACATCCTGGTACACTGCCGGAGGCATTCATATAGTCATATTTTGTTCTAGGTATCGAGTTGTAATTTTTATTTCTTTTGAGTTACAAGTAAATAGAATTGTGATGATCATCATTATTCATTATTAGAGCACGTCCCACTGAGGAAAGGATGATGGAGACTATGATTCCCCCACAAGTCGGGACGAGGCTCCAGACAAATAAAAAAAGAAAAGAAAAAATGAAAAAAGTGAGGCCCAAAAGAGCCCAAGAAAAAGAAAGAAAAGAAAAAAAGAAAAAAAAGGAAAAAAAGTGAGAGAAAAAGAGAGAAGGGGCATGCAAATACCACACTTGTGCTTCATATTAGCACCATGGTTTTCATATAGAGAGTCTCCTATGCTGTCACTTTCATATACTGGCGGGAATTTTTCATTATAGGATTAGATGCACACCCACCTATTTTTCATATTAAGCTTTCATACACTTATAGCTCTTAGTGCATTTGTTGCATGGCAATCCCTACTCCTCGCATTGATATAAATTGATGGGCATCTCCATAGCCAGTTGGTTAGCCGCGTCGATGTAAGACTTTCTTACTATTTTTGTATTCTCAATATTTACCCCTATCATCATACTCTATTTCACCCATAGTGTTATATCCGTGGATTGCGCTCATGTATTGCGTGAGAGTTGAAAATGTTGAAGCGCGTTAAAAAGTATGAACCAATTGCCTGGCTGACACCGGGGTAGTTCATGATAAATACTTTGTGTTAAGAAGATAGAGCATGACAGGACTATATGATTTTGTAGGGATAACTTTCTTTAGCATTGATATTTTGAAAGACACCATTTTTTGTTGGGATGCCTGAGTATTGATGTCTTTATGTCAAATCATAGACTATTGCTTTGAATCATTTGTGTCTTAATATTCATGCCATGATTAGATATATGATCAAAATTATGCTAGGTAGCATTCCACATCAAAATATCTTTTTTATCATTTACCTACTCGAGGACGAGCAGGAATTAAGCTTGGGGATGTTGATACGTCTCCGTCATATCTATAATTTTTTATTGTTTCATGCCAATATTATACAACTTTCACATACTTTTGGCAACATTTTATATGATTTATTGGACTAACCTATTGATCCAGCACCCAGTGCTAGTTCCTGTTTGTTGCATGTTTTTTGTTTCACAGATCATCCATATCAAACGAAGTCCAAACGCGATAAATTTTTTACGTAGAATTATTTTGGAATAGTTGTGATTTTTGGGAGGTGGAATCAATGCAAATGGGGACCCACGGCCACCACAAGACACCTGGGCGTGCCAGGAAGCCTAGGCACGTGGTGGTGAGTTCTGCCCTCCTCGAACATCAGTTGGAGCTGGACTTTGGGCGCAAGGAAGCTTATATCCAGAAAAAAAAATGTTAAAATCTCAGCGCAATCGGAGTTACGGATCTCCGACAATATAAGAAACGGTTTTCAGCCAGATCTGGGGAACGCGAAACAGAAGAGGACAGAGGGATAGATCCAATCTCGGAGGGGCTCCTGCCCCTCCGCCGCCATGGGGGCCATGGACCAAAGGAGAAACCCTCCTCCCATCTAGGGAGGAGGCCAAGGAAGAAAAAGACGGAGGGGGCTCTCCCCCCTCTCTCCCGGTGGCGCTGGAGTGCCGTCGGGGCAAGGATCGTGACGACGATCTAAAGGAAATATGCCCTATAGGAAATAATAAAGTTATTATTTATTTCCTTATATCATGATAAATGTTTATTATTCATGCTAGAATTGTATTAACCGGAAACATAATACATGTGTGAATACATAGACAAACAGAGTGTCACTAGTATGCCTCTACTTGACTAGCTCGTTAATCGAAGATGGTTATGTTTCCTAACCATAAACAAAAGAGTTATTATTTGATTAACGGGATCACATCATTAGGAGAATGATGTGATTGACATGACCCGTTCCATTAGCTTAGCACCCGATCGTTTAGTATGTTGCTATTGCTTTCTTCATGACTTATACATGTTCCTATGACTATGAGATTATGCAACTCCCGTTTGCCGAAGGAACACTTTGTGTGCTACCAAATGTCACAACGTAACTGGGTGATTATAAAGGAGCTCTACAGGTGTCTCCAAAGGTACATGTTGGGTTGGCGTATTTCGAGATTAGGATTTGTCACTCCGATTGTCGGAGAGGTATCTCTGGGCCCTCTGGGTAATGCACATCACATAAGCCTTGCAAGCATTGCAACTAATGAGTTAGTTGTGAGATGATGTATTATGGAATGAGTAAAGAGACTTGCCGGTAACGAGATTGAACTAGGTATTAAGATACCAACGATCGAATCTCGGGCAAGTAACATATACCGATGACAAAGGGAACAACGTATGTTGTTATGCGGTCTGACCGATAAAGATCTTCGTAGAATATGTGGGAGCCAATATGAGCATCCAGGTTCCGCTATTGGTTATTGACTGGAGACGTGTCCCGGTCATGTCTACATTGTTCTCGAACCCGTAGGGTCTGCACGCTTAAGGTTTTGATGACAGTTATATTATGAGTTTATGCATTTTGATGTACCGAAGTTTGTTCGGGGTCCCGGATGTGATCACAGACATGACGAGGAGTCTCAAAATGGTCGAGACATAAAGATTGATATATTGGAAGCCTATATTTGGATATCAGAAGTGTTCCGGGTGAAATCGAGATTTTACCGGAGTACCGGGAGGTTACCGGAACCCCCCGGGAGGTATATGGGCCTTAGTGGGCTTTAGTGGAAGAGAGGAGAGGTGGCCAGGGCTGGGCCGCGCGCCCCTCCCCCCCCCTAGTCCGAATAGGACAAGGAGAGGGGGGCGGCGCCC